>NC_057797.1:222132289-222132801 GCF_018294505.1 Triticum aestivum
CCGGTGCCGCCTCGCCGCGACCCCGCCGCTCGGGACCCCACCGCAGGAGCCCCCTCGCCGGAGTCACCACCGCGCGGACGCCGCGCTCCTCCGTCCTCGCCACTTCCCCACTCGTCTTCGACTGCACGCCGCCACGCCGCACGTCGTCCTCGACCTCCATCGAGCCCACTGCCATGAACCCTACGCCGCCCCGTGAGCTTCCACCTCCTCCTCTCTTCCTCGCGTGCACGCGCCCACGCCATGGCCTTCTTCCCTCGGCTCCACTGGCACCGTCGTGGCCTCGCCTCGCCCGGCGCGCCGTCGCGCGTCCCCTGTGCGCGCTTGCGCCTCCCCCCCCCTGCATAGGCCCCGCGGGCGCTGCCCCGCCTCGCCGGCGTTGCTGCGGCTTCCCCGCCGGCGACCGGACTGGCCCCGCCGCGCCGCTGGTCTCACCCGAGGCCAGCGCCCGGGTTGGCCCCTGTCGGGCGCCCCCGCGCCCGAAACCATTAGCGCCCGAGTACCGTTAGGCCCCA